>NC_070592.1:18479750-18504750 GCF_027409825.1 Scomber japonicus
AACAACGGCCTACGTGATGCTGACTTCCTGGGGTCCATGGAATGCACCTTGGGACAGGTCAGTGTGTCTTCTGACTAGTCAGCACATTGTAGTTGTGTAAATCAGTGTCCCTTCCTAACCTTTGTTGCATACTACACTCCTTGCTATTACTGACTCACTCCACTGTATACTACTGAATAAAACATACATCCTCTAGAAGTCAGGATTAAATGATTGAATATGAAACGGCATGTTAGGCAGGTCACTGCACAAGACAAGTGGTGCCTATGAGTCAGGTTTGCAGTTCATATACAGTGCATGTGTTAGACTGAGTTCACCATTGGAACCAAGCAGATGTGTTCTTGGACGAATGAATGCATGACGAGTGCAATTATCTGCATCAGTTAGTATACATTATACATTTTACCTGCACATCACATACAGTATATGTTAAATGTATCTATGTAGAGCATGTGAGTCTGTAATGCCATGTATGAATGTAACTTGCATGCTTTGACTGGGGTATATAATTCTGTGTAAAGTTCATTGGAATTTGTTGGGATATTATACGTTTATTAGATAATGTGCACTACATTTACGGTAACAAAGCAACTTAAAGATTGGAGAGGCCAGCATTAACCATGTATTGAATCCTAATGTGATCTTTTCACTTGAGCTAGTCAGCTACCGTCACTATCTGCATATACACTGTGCTTTAGATGCCCTTGAGCCTGTAGTTAAAGCATTGAGGGTGCTTTAAAGTGTGTTTTCAAAGCATTTATATGTGCATTATGCTAATACATATGGCCTTGTTGCTGACTTAATGGTGTTGTTGCCCCTGTTTAATGATGTTGTGATCAATATTTAAAGATATGCTTCATTTATGCGTTCCACTAAGTATCTAAAAAGAATCAAGAAGAAAAAAAATTGTAATTGCAGTAGTTCTCATTAACAAATTAACAAGCTGATTTTAGGAAATACCAGTTTATGTCACAGTGAATAGATGGAAACAGAGAGAAAGCAAGCAGTTTCAAAATGTAGTGTGGTTGTTTCAACTAGAACCCACTTCTCATCATCAGAGACCCTATCAGTAACCTAAAGCTGCAGGATTTACGATTGTCGGCAGAACTGAGATTATTGACATGGAGGATGAGGATTTTGGAGGCAAGAGCCGAAGAGGTTTACTGAAATGGGATAACTCACTGCCAAAGTTTTGTCTGAGTGAGAACAACAGCATTCCAGATAAAAGAGGCGATCCACAGCTATGTTCAGAAAAAGACTGTATTACTTTATATCAGCATAGTGTTAATGCACCAGAAGCATTTTGGTAACTGCTAGCAACTGATCTGCTAAATCAGTGGAATTTTGTGCTAAGATTGTGTAAGTGTCATTTTTTGCTGTTCATTTTGGATCTTTTTTCCGTGAACAGTGGCAAGCCAAACATTGTTACCGATGTCATCACTAGGAAATATTGCCAGGGGGCAGACTTGGCACTGAGGCATTATGTCAGTGATATCAACATAAGCATGCACTCAGCATGTGAGCGATTATATAAACAACCTGCTGTTTATATTAACTTATATTCTTTTTTCCATGCTATATATTATAATTAAATATTTTAAATCTTCCAAAATCTGTATTTTTATGGTAAAACTGAATACAAAAAGGGGCTTCTGCACACAAAGACCATTTTCACATAGTCCAATGTAAGCATTCCAGTAATCAGCCCCCAATGCAAAATCCCTGTGCTCTGCAGATCACTTAATCAAATGACTCTCTGTTCCCACTGGAAATCAACACTCACTGTCTTGTCAGTTGTGTGGTTGACACCCTAGGGATCTAACTGACCTCTCTGCGTAAAAGCTTGAGCACAAGCAGCACACAAACCACCAAGCGTAGGTAGTGAGAAAGGTGACTCCACTGAGCCAAGCTAGGTACCACCAGTTTAACATTGAGTAGAAACACTAAAGTATGTGAGCTGACATTTTGTGACTCTCCGTTTCTGTTTCACTTGTCTCAGATCGTCTCACAGAGGAAACTGACCAAAGCGCTACTCAAACAGGGAAACACTGCTGGAAAGTCTTCCATAACGGTATGACAGTGTTTCCAAAGTCCCCCCCTCCCCTCCATACACACACACACACCTGTACAAAAATCATTTATACACCACCTCTTGCACTCAGACACTCTGAGGATAATTAATTTGATGATGTTGTCTGTTCAGTCTGTGCTGTACTTCATTTCCATCTCATTTTATCTTACTTAATTCCCCTGCTGTTGTCTGTGTGTGTCTCTCACTCTCTTTGTCTCCCCCTCTTCCTCTTGTCTCTTCTGCCCCCCTCCCTCCCACTAAAGGTGACAGCAGAGGAGTTGACTGGTAATGATGATTATGTTGAACTCTCCTTCAGTGCTCGTAAGCTAGACGATAAGGTTTGTACAACTGTCAGCTGGAAGTGGGCTGTTTCTCCTTGTTATTTAGAGATAAGAGTCTGCATATGTGTGCTTTCAGTCAGGTGTGGGTGCTGGTTGTGTGTATGTGAAGAAGTATGTAGGTGGAGGGGCCATGGGATTTGGTAATGAAGCAACTCACACACAATGCCCAGAAGTACAATCTGGCATTAAAGGAGGCCCGCTGAGATAGGTGCCCCCCCCCCCCCCCCCCCAATCTCACCCACCCCACCACACATACAGATAACTATATTAATTTTCAGCCTTCACATGCACGTACACATACACAGCCACGGATGACTAATCCACACAAGTTGTGCCTTAGGGTGAAAATGGAAGAAAGCAGGGGAGGTGCGGATAAATTGGAGAGGACAGGAAAGGGATGGGTGGAAGAAACAAGGAAGAACGGAAGAAAAAAGGGCTGAAATAATGATTCTGTTAGTGTATAAATGATTTATAGTGATCAAAGTGAGTTCTGAGGCATTGGCTTACACACATGTTTTCCTTCCTAAGGATTTCTTCAGCAAGTCAGACCCTTTCCTGGAGATTTTTAGAATAAACGATGATGGGACTGAGTCACTTGTACACAGAACTGAGGTAATGACATGCATACACAAACACAAATCAGATGTAGTTTACTGCAAGTATGTGATTAACAATAACTTTGATGTTTGGGTATTGTGTGTGCAGACGGTCATGAACAACCTGAGCCCAGTTTGGAAGTCCTTCAAAGTTTCCTTGAACACGCTCTGCAGTGGAGACCATGAGAGAGAGCTAAAGGTGAGTATGCAACTATAACTATTTATAGCAGGGTGTAATAAGGGCAGCATCATTTTATTTAATCTCAAACATAATCTGCAATTCTCTCAGTGTGTCAAAAGCTGGGACATAGCTCCCTTCATTATTTAAGTTCCCAAGTGAACCCTGAGGACAAACTGCACTTGACTGGCTTGCAGGTGTTTCTTTGCAAAGTGTTTAACTTTTTGTGCACTGTTTAAATGATGAAATATGTAAAACATAGGCATTGCCTAAGTGCCATCACCGGACCGAACCATGACAACAAGTCACAAAACAGCCTTAGTCACCTCCTTCCACTTCTTTCTGGTGTGGAGCTTCAAGTCATGAGTTGAGGTCAGGTCATGTGTTCTGTTTCCTGATGTCACCGTGTTATTTAATTTAATGGACGGGTGTGAAAGAGCTCAGCGGTCTTCCCTAAACTCTCACCTTTACTTGCCAGAATATTTTTATTTGTGTGCATGTGTGTGTGTGTGCATGTGTGAATATGTGTGAAAGTGGTGACTGCACATCAGCTTCTTTTCATGAATAAACATGAGCTTGTTCATTAAATATTCAGAGGTGTCTTAACTCTGCATGGCTCCTGACAGCAGGAGAAAGAGCTATCACACACTCAGACGCACATACACACACACCATTGGCTATGGTTTCCAGGGTTACCTGTCTGAAGCATCGGAGCTATAGTGAGAAATGGCAGGGCAGAGATTTCTATTCAGACCAGTGCTTCCTTTTGACCAGGCTCTTAACTGACCAATGCATAAATGCATAACCCTCCTCTGCAGCGTCTGGCTGTCTCTCTCTTTGTATTTATCCTTATCCGTTTCTCCACCTCTCTACTTTTCACTCCGTCCCCCCGTCAGTTTCGTCTCTCTCCGTCGAGCAGTTAGTATTCAGTGAATGGAACAGAGTTTTTTCATTTTTTCATTGCTCTCTTGCACAGCTCTCAGCAACTTAAGGTGGAAGCAAGCCTGCAAAAGTGAACGCGTGCTCCCTCAAACACCAACATGTCACAGACAATTCCCAAATGATAACACACATAAAAAGGGCACATACACTTCAGGGGTAGGCACTTGGTAACCTAAGTGGGTGACAGGAAATAAGGGGATTACTGCCAGTCGTTGTTTTTAATCAAGCGTTGTTGGATTGGTTGTTAGGGTGACCTCAGGCAAGGTCACAAACCTCAACAATGAAATAACTCTTGTACAGCCATTAAACCTTTGTTAAAGGTTGTGTCATTTCCGTGTATGTGTTAATGTGCATGTCTATTGATCGACTTTTTTGAACATTATTGATTGTACAAACTGTGTGGGACAGCCCAGATATTGGAGCCTTTTACAATCTTTGAAATGATAGGTTTGTTAGCCTTGGCCTGTTGACCCTCACATTTCACTGGTGATTGCAGCCATTTATCTTGTCTAGTAGCTCCGTTGAGAGAAACAAACTATTACGCTCAAGCACACAGAAACCTCCGCATGCACACACACACACACACACACACACACACACAGTAGTAGCTATCTTAGTGAGGAAATTCTTTGTCATAATGCCTTCCCTAGCCTCTAACTTGCACCTTGGCCATCGCAGCTAAATGCCAAATCCCAACCCTTACCATACACTGAACATGAAAATGTCCTCACTTTCCTGAAATGTCCTCACTTCCTAGGTATAAAAATCAAATTGGTTCTCACAATGATAGCTATACAAGCACACACACACACACACACACACACACACACACACACACACACACATCTAGCTGTCTCTTAAGCCTCATCCCTCTCAGCATCCTCAGATTAATATTTCACCGCTCCATTGCCCCCCCACTAACACCTCCTTATCAATCATTCAGCATGGCATTTCCCTGCATGCCTGTGAGTGCATGTGTGTGTGTGTGTGTGTGTGTGTGTATATACGTGCGTGCATTTAGGTGACAGTGTTGCAGCTGTGTTCTAACTGAATGAACATGTGCACTTGTCTGTTCCAGTGCACGGTTTGGGACTGGGACTCTAATGGAAAACATGACTTTATTGGGGAGTTTCAGACCACCTATAAGGAGCTGAGGACAGAGCAGGAGGGCAAGCAGGTGAGCAAATGACAGACAGACACTCAAATGCATGTAAAGTGACACCTGCACACTGTGAACCACAAAGTGATTTAGATGGACAACAGTTCAAATCCAGTGGGACCTTTGTCAGATCAAAATGTTAAAAATGTCTCCACACCCAAATACAGTATACACCAACAGGCAGCACAGCAGTACAGCAGTCCCAAAAAAGTCCTAATATAGAGACAGTAATACATCAAATATATCCAAAATATCAAAAATCATGATCCATGACACTAAGGCAAAAAACACTGAAAACATATTTCAGTAGAAAATCGTCACATTTCACACTTTATGTGATGGTCAAGAGCATGGATAGCTATCATCCAGGAGATATATGAAGTATGTTATAATGTACTTTATATCAATGTATCTCACATAGGCCACTTGCCTCTCTGAAATACCTTCAGACTACATTGGTCCTGGGTGCAAATACAGCCTTTGTGTCCTGCTGGTCTGGTTTTTAAAGCTCTCTATATTTTTCACCCATGCAAAACCATTGACCATCTAACCAAATGTGTGTTTGAATACACTGTTGAGGCGTTACCGTTTTCATCAATGCTGCTTTTCAATGGTCTTAAACCTACACGTGGTGTTCTTGCAACTACGTTCCTTCCACTCTCGTGCCACACCCACCTGCCTTACATGAACATGTGTGTTTGTGCCCAGCTCCAATGGGAGTGCATCAACCCCAAATACCAGATGAAGAAGAAGAATTACAGAAACTCTGGTGTTGTCATTCTCAACCACTGTAAGGTATAGTAACCCAGTATCAGTCTCATCCTTCTATTTTCTGCTCGTCACATTTTCAAATAGCTCATTTTGTCCAACTTACAGTCTAAAATACAAAGATATTAAATTTACAATTATATGAAACAGCACAAAAATCAGCTAATCTATAAATTTGAGATCCTGCAACCAGTATATGTTTTCAGTATATTGATTCGATGGAGTCGATTTTCTGTTTGTTTGTTTATTTCAGGCAATGGAACAATAAATAAATTGTTTCAGCACTGCTTCTGAGTGCACCACACATCCACCTGATTCCTCTTTTATCACATCCAGTGTTAAATTTATAACATATTTTCCCTGACAGATCATTAAAATGTATTCCTTCCTGGATTACATAATGGGAGGCTGTCAAATTCAGTTCACAGTAAGTCTTCTCACATATAATCTCCATGATATTTACAGCAGCGCATCATTCTCAGTCAGCACCTGCTTATGCTGTATACATGTGTGTTTCTGTCCCAGGTGGCAATAGACTTCACAGCATCCAATGGGGATCCTAGAAACAGCTGCTCCCTTCACTACATCCACCCCTACCAACCCAATGAGTACCTCAAAGCTCTGGTGGCAGTAGGGGAGATCTGCCAAGACTATGACAGGTAGAGATCGCTCCATCAATCATAATTCACCTAATGCACGACACGCATCACATTTTCCCTTTAAAGAGAAGTGTGTTTGCATACAGGTATTTTGGCATGTTTAATATGCAGAAAATTTCATACATCTTAAAACTCCTTATTTATCCTTTCATCTGAACTCTTCAGTGAGCCATATCTCTCTCTTACTCTAGTGATAAAATGTTCCCTGCATTTGGTTTTGGAGCTCTGATACCACCTGACTTCAAGGTAAGATATTTGGGATGTTTCTAGTGGCAAAGGGGAGTGGCGACTAATTTAGATTTTACATCTCTTTCGGAGGCACAGCTTGCTTTTGATCGAGATGAAAGGCAAATGCATCTGTCAACCTGTAAATTGGACTGAACATGCTGAGTGTTTGCTTTGCTGCAGCAATAAAAAAAAAAAAGCCCTGTTTCTCTGCCCCTCTTCAAGGTTTCACACGACTTTGCCGTCAACTTTGATGAGGACAATCCTGAATGTGCTGGTGAGCTACCACACAAACGAGCACAAACTTCACAGATTTCTTGACTCACAGAAACGTTCACATGTGCAGTCATACATCACAAGACACAAGACCAAAACATCTCTCCCTAGCTGTATAAGTCCAATATTTCTCCCTAAATCTGTCCCCACACTCTAGCTTTTTATCCACATGCAAATATACACAGGGGCACACACACACATTTAAGCACACATGCAGCTGGGAGATTTGTCACTATGCTGCAGGAAGTATTTCAGACTCGAAGATACAGAGAAAAACAACACTAATCTGTATGTGTGAAATGGGCTTCTGAGCTCTTCTCCCCACATAGCTGCGTCCCCGCCGTGAAGTTGTGTGTGTCATCTTGTGTTTGTGTGTGTGTGTGTGTGCGTGTGTGTGTGTGTGGACTGTAAGCAAATGCTTTCAGTGTTATTGTAAAATACCCAGTGACCTTGGAGTGCAATCACATGCGTAGAATCTGATTTATTTTAGCAAATGCTTTTGCGAGCACAAGAGCTTTGACTTGGCGAGGTTAGTGCAGCGTAGTATACATACATGAAAATGAATAAACAAGCAGAAGAAGGATTTGTATGTGTGTTGCAGGGATCCAAGGTGTGGTGGAGGCCTACCAGAATTGCCTCCCTAAGATCCAGCTGTACGGGCCCACCAACATCGCCCCAATCATCCAGAAAGTGGCCTCGTCTGCCTCCGAGGAGATGCACACGAAGGAGGCCATGGTGAGAGAGAAAATGAGAGAAATACAAAAAAAGAAACAAAATCTTGGCCATTTTGTTCCTGTTGTCGTGGCTGCCGGTGTTTGCAGTGGCACAGAAAGACACGAAAGAAAGACAAATGGCAACAAAACAGTGATGAAAACTCAGAAAGCGAGAGATCAGAGGAGGTAAAAGATGGGAAGAAAAGCAAAAGAGAGAAGTGATTGATATTAATTTAATTCCAGTCATAAATGTTTGAGCGCAAATTCCTCTCTGCTTTAATGCCTCCCACTTCTCTCTGGCTCTCTAGTGAATTAGAATGAGTTTTATTCAAATTAGTCCCTGACAAGAAGTCACTTTTAAAATATAAAATTCATCGAACATCTATACCCCCTCCTCCCTCTCTCATCAAACTTCTCCAACCCCTACAACCCTTTCCCACCCCCCTTTTAACCATCCCACCAGGAATATTTCATCCTGCTGATCCTGACAGACGGCGTTATCACCGACATGGCAGACACACGGGAGGCCATTGTGCACGCCTCCCACCTGCCCATGTCGGTCATCATCGTCGGTGTGGGCAACGCAGACTTCACAGACATGCAGATATTGGATGGGGACGACGGGATCCTGCGTTCACCCAAGGGCGAGCCCGTGCTTCGTGACATCGTGCAGTTCGTCCCCTTCAAGGACTTCAAGCATGTGGGTGGTGGTGGAAAGGAGGGGTGGCGGGCAAGGGGTAGACGTCTGGAATTTCTGGGAAATTATAGAGTTTTGATAATTATATTACAGTCAGAGAATGTGACTAATTCTCCAGAGAGGTCAGACAATATAAAGACATTAGCTACTCTATGAGAATGAAGCATATTTTTGTACTAGATTCTATTGTTGAGCTATTTTTGTCCCTTGCGTGGCCAGCATAATAACGGTGAACCAGACTGTTTTCTTAAGCTTTCTTAAATTCAATAACAACATTAAATGTTATCTAGTCATGAAACATTTACATCAGTGCCATAAAGTCTATTCAAAATACTATAGGTAGTTTCTAAATTTTCAGTACTGGTGCTAATACAACACCTGAGCTTCTGTACTGATTTCAAACAATGCTATTTTCACTTTCCTACTAGGCCATTTTCTTTTCTTTTATTCAAAACCAGGAAAATTATAATTCAGAGTGGTGATAGCAAATCAGCCCATCAGCAAAACTACTTGACCGCATGACAAAAGCTGTTAAAGTTATCACTTTTATAGTTTACTTCCAAACTTTCACACAAATCTACTGCAGATGAAAATGTAAATACAAGGCTGTAAATCCCAATAACTATGATCTTGTAATCTCTAATAATGCCTTAGCTGTGCCACTGTGCCTGCTCCAGGCTATTTGAACAATGCATGGTGCTGGAATTAATTCTAATAAACTTACCTGATGAATAACACAGATAAACCATATAATCTGCTTTATTTAATTCAAAATGCAAAACACATTAGGAATTCAAACAGTTTTAGTTCCATGGTTTTGGGTTATTTAATTATAACTGTTGTGTCTCACAAATAACATCTTTCAGTGGATGTCATAAAACAAACCAATAAATCAATTTTATTATTAAAAGAAATAAACAAACAAAATATATTGAAAATCTTTGTTTCCACTGTGGCCATACAATATTGCACCTCAATGAAACTACGGGGGGGAGGACCAGAACTTGAAGATAATTGCTGATTCCTGATTTAGCAGAAATTTATGGAGATGTGTAATTAAAGTAAACAAGAAAAAGAATCAGACCAAGCAATTTTCAAACCTCTACAGATGCTGGTATTTGATGCATCGTGCACATTTTTGGTCATTACTCGAAAGCTTTTGAGGTTCAATACTCAGCCTAATTATCAATTAGGGACACTGACTGTATTGTACAAACAGTTCCACCACTTGGGTCAGACATACCAACAAAAGCATTTAAAAAAGTTCCACCTCCACAGAAATCGATCTGCTGCTGGGTGGGCGGTTGGCTAGAATTTCTGTTTTGGGGGGTTAATGAGTGTGAGTGTGTGGGTGTAATATGCTCTGTGTGCTCGTCAAAGCACATCAGCTTTCTGCCTGCCTGCGTGCCTACTTTGACAGGGTCTGTTTGGCTCAGTCTGCTATGGTGAGTTTGGTCTTTGACAGGTTGGGAAATCAACCAATTATATCCCAACTAAACAGAAATAGGAAGGAAGGGTGAGAGGGGGCTTGACCAATGTAGGAAAGAGTAGCAACATACATCCCCAAAAGTACATGGAGACAGAGAGACGGGCAGAGTCGAGGGCTGAAGACTAAATGTGGATGGAAGGGTGAGGAAGCAGGCGACGAAAGTGGAGGGAGAGAGAGAGAGACAGTGTTTGCTGTTGGCAATGTTGGAGGGGGGTCAACGGGAGACTGGAGCTAAAGACAAAAGGGAGTGAGGGAGTGTGTGACAGAGGTGGAGAGGTGATTTTCTGCTCTGTCGTTTCTTTTCAGAAGGGATTAGGAGGACGAAGCTGCTGTGTGACAGGAAGAGTGGGGGATAACAGGTAGATAGGAGCAGAGGAGAGGGAGCAGGAGGGAGGATGGAAATCAGAGGAGTGGGGGGGGGTGGTGATAGGGGTGGGTGGGTGCACTTTGATGGTGCATTGTCTCTGGGAATAATGTGAGACGGAGTATGACAGACTCTATGACTTTGAGTAGTGTGTGTGTTTGGGCCGCATGTGTGCTGGCCTGTGTGTGAGTATTCATGGGCATAGGAAGAAGGGATTTCTTTAGTCTTTTCAAAAGGGGAGAACGGGTTTGGTAGTCACACTTTTTACTTTCCTTTGAATTCCTCATAAACCGTATACTTAATGAATTCCCTTTTAATCTTTAATGAAAGCCTAAAGTCTCAGGTAGGAATGGAGTGGTCGTATTCTCCTTCAGCTGATTCTGTTCAAAAGATTTGTGTAGTCAAATATGTCTTGTGCACTTTTGTTATTTTAATGGAGAAAAATAAAAAATGTAGACAGTCCTAAAAAATTATTTAAAATGTTTAGTTTCTCACCTAAATTCTGAAACTTTCAGTGCCAAAACCTTTTAATACCGCCCTCTAGGGACAGAGATCTGATGAATGTGACAACCAATCCTGTTCTTCCCTAGTCAGTTTAACAGTATTTCTTTCCTTAATTAGCTTAAGCAATTATGAAACTAATTTCCATTCCCAAGTATAATTATCATATCATGACTGTCATAGTGTTGTATCTGGAAAAAAATCTACTTTTTATAATGTATCAAAATATCTTCCTTGTTTTAGCTTGATAACAGGCATTCTTAATCTTTAGCCTACACACTGAAAATTGCATAGGCAGTGTTTGTGCTTATTTGTTCTTAGTTATTCATTGCATGAGTACAAGACAAAAGAAAACAAGAGTGGGGTCATACAGACACATAGAGGTACAAAAACATATTTCCCCATTTCACCAACCGAAACCAATTTATGATCTCAATGATATCTAGTGGAAATTATAAATCAAAAGTAGATAAAATAATAATAAAAGCTTTGCTGTGGCAATTAGAAAATGGCGAAAAAAACTTTATCTAGACAAGAATTGCTTCAGTTGGATCTTTTTGTTTGATAAAAAGAAGTAGATAACTGTCAAGAACTAATTCTCACACATCATACTCCCAACAAAATTGTTAAACCCTGTTACTTTTTTCACATTTTAGCAAATTTTATCAAACAAATAAATAGGTTAACTTGCATGATTGGTATGGTATACATTTTACTTTTACTTTTGCATTAAGAGTTAGCTTTTATGCATTGTTTGTAATGAATAGAAAGGATCTGATGTATTTTTCTCATGTGTCATTATGTTCAGCACATAAAACCAGAAACCAACAAAGGTATCACAGGACACAAAGGTGGGAGATGGGATGTTTTGGTGGTTGTCAGATGAGCTTGTCTTATCACATCAGTCTCACTGGTCTAGACCTATGACACCATCAGGCTCAACAGTACATTTTAGCATCCAAGAGTCACGCATGGCTGGTGATGTGTGTGTTTTGACCTCTGTATTCCTCTCTCTGTCTTTGTATTAACAGGCGTCCCCAGCTGCACTGGCTAAGAGTGTTTTGGCAGAAGTCCCTAACCAGGTGGTGGATTACTACAATGCTAAAGGCATCAAACCCAAGTGTATGTCAGACTATGAGTCCACAAGAACCTTTAGCCCCTGACAATGGACTACAATGCCCACATACACTCATATATCATATACTGTACATTTACATACTGTATAAAACATATATACATACTGTATAATACATACATGAGGAAAGCACAAGCACACACCAACATGTACACACAACATTCATATATACAGTAGTCTAGCTCAAGAGAATTAGCTCGTTCTGGTGAAAAACTACCCCATTGATGACTGTTGCATGTTTGGCCACAATGGCATCACCTGGGAAATTATTACTATCTACTGTATATCTGAAAGACGTTTATAGAAATAAGTGCAGTCTTCTGAACCAGCATGCAGACTCAGACTATAGCCCACCCAAAGAAATGACACTTCTACCTTATTTAGATAACTAGCAAGTTTGTAGACCAAAATATGTGTGAATAGGTAAGCCAAAACACGTGACTGTATAACCTAAAATGCTTAGAGTTAGCATTGCAAATGGTATTGATGGGAATGGTAATGTCCCTGTTAGTGTACTGCATAAATGCATGCATAATTCTGCTCCTGCTAATATCCAATCTCCAGTAGCTTCTTGCTAGTTACAAAATAAAGTATCTCTGTCATTCAAATGACATTCAGGGTTGTCTTGGGTGTTTTGGGTTCTTTTCTACAGATTTGTTTGAGATTTTGGAAATGAGTAACTAAATAATTGTAATAATTTCTTAATAATCTTCTTATATTGTAAAGATTTTTGGGAGGATAGCCAAGCGTGTGTGGTAGACGCTCATCTGTGAAGCTAAAAACGTTTTTTTCCTGTATTCTGCATGTTGATTATAATAAAGACATTTTGGTTTTCTCACTTTGTGTCATCTGCCGTTTGTGTGTATGTGAGTGCTTGTATTAATCATTGTGGGGACTCACCTCTTGTTTGGTGACAAAAGTATGCAGTATGCAGTATGGAGGTATAATCTAGAAATAATAAGTAGGTCGGATTAATTTACCTCAGCCTGTGACCCTCTGTATGCCACTGGATATGCAGTCTATTTGTATATAGTGACAATCACAGGTTATATCACACATCATTCTGTCTCACCCTGCCTCATTGTTGAATGAACCACCACTCCACAATACTTCAAACTGCCACACACACTTCCTTCAAACACACAAGCACTTTCATCCATAACATCTATCTTTTAATCCCTCTCTATTTCCCAAACAGACATTAAAATGCAAGAATAAATAATTTCACTAATCTCCATATCTTTAATGAGGGTGAACGAAAGTTGGGCTGTCTTGAGAGTACACTGTATACGTGCCTCACTCTCTGATAGTCAGATCAGTATTCAGTACATGCTGATATCTCTTTCCCAATCAGAGATCATCCATATCAGAAGAGTTGCACTGAGACCGAGAGAATTGTGTATAGGGACCAACTAAAAACCTTTAAATGCAAATAATACTCTAAGGTATAGAGTTTGATAGCATAAGCAGCACACTGATTCATGGGCAGAGTATGTTCTACTAATTCAGACCACTGTCAAAGAGGAGATCCAATTGTATAGGGCTTTACTTGACAATTGATACATTTAAACACATATCAAATACATCACATGTACCTGAATGGAGCATGGTGTGAGATTGCTTTTGTCAACTGCTATTTTCAAGGTCAAGAATGAAACTGATGATCACCTTTTAAACCACCAGTGCTCAGAACATCAACAACTCCATCATGATAGAAAATCTCCATCAGCTGCTGATGGTCATGTAATATGGTCAAAGTTCTTCCAGAACGGCTACTAGGTGTATAAAATCGTCATCATCTGTAAGCTTTATATTACACTCACTGGCCTCTTTATTAGGAACACCTGTGCAGTTTAATGCAATGGAAAACAGCTCTGCCTTAAATTCTACATTTATTAAGTTTAGCTATACATTTTCAGTTTTTATCAACATTGTCAAGAAGGTGATAATTCTACGTTAAGTTTATTATTGAGGTCATAGTGGGTGATGGGGGTGTATTAGGGTGCTTATATTGAATGGTATTCCTAAAATTGTGTCCACTTCATTAGCATACATGAGGGGGGCAAAATACTACGAAACACCGGAAAATGCATTGACTTCGAAAAGGTAAAATGTATGGAGGAACTGTTGTATTGAATTGAACTAGACAGCACAGGTCTACCTAATAGAAGGTGACTGTATATTATAAGTTCAGACATGTGCGGAACCTTTGCCATGAGACTGTGTGTAGCGGAATTGTTATGTTGCGTACCGGAAGTACTCAGGGTGACATTTACAACAGGAAGAAAACTAAGGCATGGCTGTGCCTATGTCCCCTTGAAGATATATTTTCTTTTATATACATGTAATATTTAAGGTTATAAATATATAAGTGTGTAGTGTAGAGTGCGCTATGGCGACGTGGAGCTGTCGGTTTCTTCTTCTGCGGGGAACTGGAGTCATTTCTCTCCGAGCAGCAGCTGAAAGGTGACCAAATGGAGCTTAAGTAGACGCTACACCGGGTTATTTTAGTCTAATATTGATATGAGATTGCGGTTTAATTTAGCTATGGTCCTGCTGTCTTTATCTGGGACTTTAAATCTGCTAAAAATGTTCGCTAACGTTATAATGTCGTCATTTAAAATGTATTAAAGTGAATAGGCTCTTGTACTTAATGACGTCGTGTTGTATGTTA
This sequence comes from Scomber japonicus, assembly GCF_027409825.1. Taxonomy (NCBI): domain Eukaryota; kingdom Metazoa; phylum Chordata; class Actinopteri; order Scombriformes; family Scombridae; genus Scomber; species Scomber japonicus. The sequence continues at coordinate 18,494,539 of NC_070592.1, forward strand.
TAATAGTCTTCTTACACAGCATAATAACTAACGTGCCTCTAACAGTACAGCAACAAGTAAAGAATGCTTTTACAGCCATCTACACTGGGACTTCTGACTGAACAGGCTTAATATAATAAATGATAATACATTTAATCTGTACTGCACTTTTCATTCACAGTGAGTGGATGTAACTAGTCTTAATATGACCAAAGTCTCCCAGGATACAGTCTTGGTGATTCGACATTAAGCAGCAACATTTTTGCAGTTCAAATGTCGAAACACTAGAGTTGAACGTTAATTATTAACAAAAATAACAATAATAATCATCATACTCTGGTTTTGCAATTGCTATATTCATTTAAAAAAAGCTATCAGTCTTTTAAATGATTCATGAAATCTAACCCTGTAGCTATTGTTTAGTGTTTTAACTATTTATTATTCATTGTTGTCGTGGTTGTTTATGTTTGATGTCTGACTGCTGGCTGTAAACGGAATTGCCCCTCAGGGATAATATAGATACCACTGAACCCTTAATATTTGAAATTCTAACAGGACTGATCATGTTTGCATCATAATTTTCATTTTAACTCTAAAAAAAAGTAGTAAAATAAGGTTGGTGTGATTTTTGCTGGTGTTTGCACCAAACCAGTGCGTATGATTTATACTCCAGGGCATCCCTGCAGCTCCACAATACTTTATTTATACTGGTACACTGTCACATTTAATCTTTATGAAAATTTGCAGTTGCAGCAATTTGGATATTGCACTTATCCATATTGTGATTTTAATACAGTTTCAAGTAACTGTGCAGTCCTATGCAACATGTGTGAATCTTCTTGTTACTCCTAAGCAAGGACACCACTGCAGCTGTTTGACATGTAATGTGGTCAACTTAGAATCCTGAAATAACTGGACTGATGAGATCTAAAGCAACATGGTTACATTTTAGTAAGCGTGAGTCATAAAGGAAATAAATGAAGTTAGAACTGAAATTATTTGCTGATAGATGAGTTAATTGTCAGATTTAATCAAGAACAATTTGGATAATAAGAATTAAATTCTCAAATGTTGGGATTTGTTTCCCTTCTTTGTTGCATATGATTGTTAAGCAAGTATTTGATGGGGTTTTTTTTAATCCTCAATACATTGTGTATGTATTTGACTATTTTCTGACTTTTATAGACTTTTTTTTTTTTTTATAAATGCTTGTTGTCTGAGTTGTCAGATTAATCCAACAGAAAAATAACTTATGTGCAACCCTGAAATGTATATCTACATATGTGTGTACACTATGTGGTTAACCCCTTCTGCCACACAGCTATGACTATGACTGTCTATGTTTGGCCATTATTAGTGTAATTCTAGAGGAAAGTGATGATCTTGCTGGAAAATAACTGCAACCAATTGACATCTTTTCTCTTGCAGCCCTGTCCATTCACTGGGTTGTGTTAGGACAGTAAAGACCACAACATGGTTTGAAGAGCACCTCACAGAGGACAACCAGCAGTACATGAGGAAGAGCGTCGCAGAGGAATTCAGAAAACAGACTGCTGAAAAGCTCAACCCACTCAAAGATGAACCATGGCCGCGAAATGAGTGGACAGAGGGTAGGTGTCATGACTAGAGAGAATCCTTGAATCCTCCTCCTACTAACTCTCGCTTTTAAAGTCTTTTAATCTTATCTTCTTTTTAGGAAGTCGAAGAGTTGGGTTAGTAGCGGTGAAGTTGGGGATGGCTCCTGTCTGGACAAAAACAGGAGAAAGATTTCCAGTCACAATGCTGCAGGTAATGTACACACATGCTTTCTTTGTTGTATTTTAACATTGTATCACGACTGCATCAGCTGCATTACTGTGTGTTTAAATGGACTGTACTTACATACCACTCAAAGCGCTTTATATTACAACACCCATTCACACACATTCATATAATCATTCTCATTCACATACCGCAGCAACGGGAGCTATTTGGGTTAAGTGTCTTGGCCAAGTAGTCGACTGGAAGAGAGCCGAGAGCCGGGAATTGAACCGCCAATCTTCCAATTGGAGGACGACCGCTCTACCTCCTGAGCTGTGTTTATTCTTGTAATCCATAATGAAATAACCAGTGGGTCAGAAAAGCACCTAAAAAAACCTATTTCTTCCTTACAGCAATGTGTACACTGGATCTCAGTTGTATTCGGCCCACGTTTTAATCTCATACACTAATCTGTTAGATTTCAGACAGGAGATTGACTCTTCAGCTTCTTCTGTGAAACTACTTACTACCTTCCCCCAAAGAGGGTAAACTGTTTTAAAGAAAAACATGCTGAAGATAGTTTTGTTAAGAATAATGCCTCTTAGTTTGTGTCTATCTTTGTAGGATACAAGAATGAGAATGGACAGATATAAAGGTGTAATTTATTTGTTCAGTCCTTGATAGATGGTTATTGGACCGGTGTTAGGGTTTCGCTCGTCGAAGGCAAAGTTGGTTTGAAGTCCTCTCACACTGCTCCATCACGCTTCAGTCAGAGTTTGTCAGAGGGAGAGGTTTTGGCAGGCTGATTTTCAGTCAACAGAAGGGGAGAGAGAGAAAGAGAGAGAGAGAGAGTTTAGAGTGACTGGAGGGGCTGAGATGAGAGCGAGCTGAGAGAAAGCAAATGTCAGAGACACTCACTGCCAAGTGTGCGTGTGTGTGTGCATGGCTCCTGTAGAGATGTCAGTGTTAACATTTTTATGTCATGAACTTTACTTAATTTCAAAAGGCCATTCTGAAATTTCGATCCTCGTCCACTGATACACTTTGTCACACTTTTTTTCTTTTCATTTTTCCTTTGAGACAGGAACAGTCTGTACTTGATAGAAAGTAGAACATTTAACTTTTTATTTTCTCAGAGCACAGTACTCCCACCACTCTGGATTGTTGGTACATGTTTTGAAACTGAAAGTGTATCATAATGCAGGGAATAAATACAGTAGCAGTTTGATTCGTTAAGGAAAGGAGTAGAATTCAGTTCCACGGCTATCATGATGTGTCACAGGTGATTTGCAATGTATGCTGTAATGGAAAATGTGTGATTTTATCATATTGTATTTGGCCAAAATATCCTGATAGTAAAGTACCATGAATTAAACCTGTAACATGATATTAGTAAGTTTTACCACAGAGACTTTCATTGAATTGCTTTTTTTATGTTGTTGCTTCTGATTTTGAAACATCTGTGGATTTTTTTTTCAGGTTCAGGACTGCCATGTATTAAAGCACCTGTCTAAAGAAGAATATGACGGAGACACTGCTGCTCTTATTGTTGGAGGAAAAAACGTATCACCATTCCAAGTAAGAAATTGTTGTTAATGTTATTAGAAACACAAGTGAAAGGTTTTCGTCTTAATGTTGACATGTTATGGTATCTAATCTTTTAGCTTTAATTTAGTTCATTAGCAAGAGTATTACATTAGTTACCTTTTTATTTAGTAATAAACCTGTAAAGATAATTGTAGGAATTTAAATCTGTTAAACCACCAGAGACACAAGCAACGACAATTGAGCTGACGTGAAACATGTAAAAAACAACTTTGTTCTTGATATTGATTTTCAATAGGAGTGGGTATAGCAAACTCAAATGGAGACTATGTAACTTTCTAAAGTCTGTCACTGATAGTGACAACTATAGGATAACTAAACTAACTTTAGCTGAAGTACTTAGCTACTGTATCATTAGTGGGGAAGAGTCATAAAGTCATTAAATTGACTGTAAGGTCTGACACACAGCAGCATAACATACTAGTCCTGACTAATGAGTTCAGGAAACAATGTGTTAAATTGCTTAATAATTCAACTTTTCATTTGTAAGAAGAAGAATGTGTTAATTATTCTGTTAAATCTCCTTTTTTTTGTTTTTTTGAAAGAGGTGGAATAGTGTATTTTTCGGTGTATAAAAAGGAAATAGTGATGTAAAAGCAGCTGTCCCAATACAGAAATGTCATTTAATTAAGAGTGCTTATTTATTTTTTATCTTCCAATATTTATAAAAATGTCCAGCATTAGTCACCAACAGTAATTCACTCAGATGTTTAGGCTTTCAGAAAGTTTGTTTATTTGGATCAGCCGCGCTGTGTCGTGTGTTTACACAAGAGCTGAGCCATGGTAATATTTTCACATCGTGATTCTGACTCTACAAAAAAACTGCAAAATAAATAATAAAGATTATTATGACTATTTGTATAAATGTATTCAAATTACATGAATTAGAAATAGAGCTGAAACTGATGACTTTATAAACTGTTGAATGTACCGAACTACAGGATTTGATCATATTATATAAAAGTCACATAAATCATTTGTTACACCATTAATGGTTTATTTGAAACATCGCTCAGCTGTATTTTACACACCATACTGCTCACACACTCATGTTTTTGCTCATTTCAGCTGCGGCTATGTTTCACAATCATGCAAAAAAATCTAATCAGCATGACAGCTTTATGGAAATGTAACTGAATTTTGTCACTGCCATTTAGCATGGAGCTTATATCAGGCTTCCAGATGCTAAGACCTTTTATAAATACAAGTCCATAGTCAGGAAATGACAGTCTTCTATAGCGAGTATATTTCATCTAAGCTGATAAATAAATGGCTTCACAGTAGATTTCATAGCTGCTTTGTCCCACCAACAATAACAACCCCAGTTCATACTGAGAGTGTCTTTGATGCTTGTAATAAACTCCAAGGTCTCATCGTTGACCCAGACCGCTGAAAAACTAAGGTGACAGACCGCAGATTGACTCTTCAGCTTATTCTGTCAACCCACCTGCTATCTTCCACCAAAGAGGATAAACTGTTTTAAAGAAACCATGTTGAGTATAGTTGTGTTAAGAATAGTGCCTCTTAGTATGTATGAGGAGAAATTTAAACATTACATCCATCTTGTTTTTTTTTTTTAGATAAAAGAGCAAGGATGAATAGATTAAGGTGTAATTTATTCATTGAGTCTTGATAGATGCTTGTTGGGCCGGTGTCAGGGTTTCACTTGTCGAATGCAAAGTTGTTTTTGAAATCCTCTCTCACACCTCCATCACGCTTCAGTCAGAGGCAGAGTTTGTCAGAGGGAAAGGTTTTGGCAGGCTGATTTTCAGTCAACAGAAGGGGAGAGAGAGGGAGAGAAAGAGTTTAGAGTGACTGGAGGGGCTGAGATGAGAGCGAGCAGAGAGAAAGCAAATGTCAGAGACGCTCACTGCCAAGTATGCGTGCGTGTGCCTGCGTGCGTGTGTCAGTGCATGCGTGTGTAAGTGTCTCCTGTACAGTCCTAACTGCTGCTCTCAGCTCATTCTTTTTTATCAACCCATCCTTACATTTCTTTTTATCTCTCTGATTGACAGAGGTCTGAAAAACAACTGGAGATGTTCAGGAATGCAGGCGTGCCTCCAAAACAGAAAGTCACTGTCTTTAAAGTCACAGACAATGCCCTCATCAAGCCAGGTATATACACATACATTACATTTAAAGAAATACTTAGTGGACTCTAACATCTGATGCTGGCCAGAAAGACAAGTTTTTAATGTATTCTTGTTTGTTGTGTGTTCAGGCACTCCTCTCTATGCAGCACATTTCCGTCCAGGCCAATATGTGGACGTCACATCCAAATCGTAAGTTCTGGTCTGCCAGTTTTCGTGCCTCACTGGCTCTCTCTCTCTTCTTGGCTCGTGTCTCTAGATCTTGCCCTCGTTCATCTCCAGCACAACATTCTAAAGATAGAGCAGTTTCTCTTGATGTATATCATTATCCTCTGATATAATTCAACTATCTAGCTTAAATATGAAGGTGTGCACATGCATTTTCTTCATTTCCTTTTCTGTGCGTGTGTGTTTAGCATTGGTAAAGGTTTTCAAGGTGTAATGAAGAGATGGGGTTTCAAAGGTCAGCCAGCTACCCACGGCCAAACCAAAACTCATCGTAGACCAGGAGCTTCTGGACCTGGAGGAGTAAGACACACACGCACACTCACACACACACACACACACACGTTTGTCTTTACATCCTTCAGAGGCACACTTACATAATGCATTCTCTAGCCCTTAACCATAATCCATCACAGCTAAATGCCTAAACCCAGCCCTTACCCTAACTCTATAATCAAGGTAACGCTAAAACCTAAAATGTCCTCAAAACACTTGGTTTTCAGCTGAAATTGGTTTTCTCAAGGATAAAAAAGGATAAAAAGACATGCGCGCACACACACACACACACACACACACACACACACACACAGTAATATGCTCATCCATGCCAGGTACTAACACTGGGTTCCCATAATCCATTAACGTGAGCATGTGTGTTATTCATCATCTGTGTCCAGGATCCAGCCAAAGTTTTCAAAGGAAAGAAAATGCCCGGCAGAATGGGAAACACCTATATCACAGCTTTTGGACTGAAGGTACACACACTCACAAGGACACGCATTCACAGCACACAGTCGTAGTCACGAACTTGTCTGTCCTTGACTGCAATTTCAGTTCAATATTCTCTCATCAACCTCCCCACTGTCTCTCTCTCTCTTCCAGATTTGGAGGGTCAATACAACGTATAATGTGCTGTATGTTCACGGCTCTGTCCCTGGCCACAGGAACTGCTTACTGAAGGTAAAAACATACACACACTTGGAGTGAGGCATGAAGTCGAAGGTCAACCCTAGTATGCTTAGTGTTGTGACAGGGACAGGTGACCTTGCACCTGTAAAGCACAGTCACACCTGCAAGACAGTGTGATCCATCTTCATTGACACTGTGCTGGCTCAGCAGTGTGTGTATGTGTATGTGTATGCATCTGTTTGTGTGTTTTTCTGGGAGGCAACGAGAGCGTGCACTTTAATGATGTTAGTTATATCCAGAGCATCCATCTCCATACTCTGTGTGTGTGTGTGTGTGTGTGTGTGTGTGTGTGTGTGTGTGTGTGGCCTATTATTTGTTTTGCAGACAAGTGATAATGAATACTAATGTGCATTGCATTTCACCCAGCTCAGCCCTCTCTTATATGCATGCACGTGCACATACACAATACCTAGATGCACTTCAGATTATATTACACTAAAGGTTACACATGCAGGTTAATAATGTTTGCCCATTATTCTTTGGTTTTATTGTTGTGTATGGCCCTGCAAAATGAGGAGCAGTTATGTTTTACTGAAATTAAGACCAGAGCTGCTTTTAGTTATGATTTTCATCATCAGTTAATGTGAATCATTTACTGCAATGGTTTTCAAACAGGGCGGTGGAGCCCCTGGGAAACATAGATGAAACAATATAATACTACATTTTATTCATACAGCCCTTTTACTCAGAGACACTTGACATAGATAAACAAAATGGAAAAAAGAAGTTACACACAACAAGAACAACAGAGCAGAGAAGGAAAGCCACAGTGTTAAAAGTAGCAAACAAATGCATTAAAAGACAAACAGACATAGTCTGATTTAAAAGCAAATTTTCATCTCCAGTCCCTTTAATAAAAAACATTTTTTTAATTACTCTGACCATTAAAAATAAATAAAATTTGACTGAGCTTGTTTTATTGATAGATTCCTTATAATGGGGTGTATGGGTGTTGTTCTGACATTAAAACATGACAAAATATTTGAAAAAATTATATAATTTAAAAACAATTTACAATTTCTTTGCAAATAGCCATCACACATTTTCCAGAGCCAAATGTGACTTCTTCAAAATTCTTGTTTTCTTCTACCAACAGTCCAAAACCCATTCACATACAATTTAGAATGAATGAATGAAACAGAAAAGCAGTAAATCCTCACTTGAGAAGCTGGAACCACAGGCTGTCTGATATTTTTGAATAATAAATAATCAAAGTTGTTGGCGACACATTTTTTGTTTGATAAATAGTTTCAATGTCAAGACAAGTGTGTCTGCACAGCTATTACAAGATGTCCACACTGTAGTGTGTGTGTGTGTGTAAGCAAATTGTGTTCAAAATTAGTAACTCATGCACAGTCACACTGTTATTTTGGGGATTTGTTACATCAATGATGACCCTTCGCTCTCAGCATCACTTATTATGTGTGTGTGTGTGTTCCAGGTGAGGGACACAGTGTTGCCAACCAGGAGCTCCACCCTGCTCAACCCTCCTTTCCCCACCTATTTCACAGAAGAGGAAGTCGACCTTGATGAAGACCTCTACGACGATGACCTGTTTGTTCACACAGAGCCATCAATAACCCTCACCTGACCACACAATACCCACAACTACACACACACACACACACACACACACAAGTTTATACCTAAACCTGCTAACTATATCTGGATCCTGTAATAAAGTGTAATTCCTCTGAAAAGCTTGAGCCACACTTTTTATTTTCTTGTCTCTGATACAACAGCACCGAACCCGTCTGTTTGATCCAAACAGTTATTACGGTCCCTTTCTCCCGAAACCATGGTAACTGTAGGAATGATGATGTCACTAGAGGATCCCCAAGCAGAAAAAGAGAGTGGAGAAGAAAAAGACAATGAAACAAAACAAGAGCGATACGGTGGAGGAATGTGCAATATCTGTGCAGGACACAGGATAGGAGGAGGAGGGAGTGTGTGCGTGTGTGTGTTGAGGGGGGGGGGCTTACAAAGAGTTGCAGAAAGCCGAGTGAAACAGTGACGGTAATACAGAGAGAGGAGGAAAAGAGATATGCAGGTAGGGGTGGAGGAATGAATGGAGTATAATCCATGGAAGCAAATACAAAGGCCGGAAAAGAAGGGGAGAGATGATCCGGTGAAGGTGGGGAGAACGACTAAAGGGGAGAGGAAGGGATGGAGGCTGACAAAGGTTGACATTTGTGCATAAGAGGATAAATGAGGACATTAATGTTGCAGCAGGAACCACTGGGTGCTTAAGTCTGTGTGTCATTGTGTTCAGCAGTATTTAAATGAGAAATCTGCAAGCTGGGGGTCTGACAGATCCCCTCCTGCACCATGTGTCCCCACCTCAAATGAGAATCATGTCCTCCAAAGTGTTGGACTGTGTTTAGTGTAATTGTATCCTCAGAGCCTTGTATGTGATTCAATCGGTCCCTGTTCTGTATTTGCCTTGTAATTGACAGCAGGATTTTGTTTGGAACACTGACAAGCTGCAGCGATGCCTCACAGGATACCCCCAAACAACTATGGATGCACACACAATCCATGCTTTTTATCCTAATTGAAACAACACATAATAAGAATCAGAAATGCGTCACATGCAGTAGTTGACTGTTATTTAGATTTTAGATGTGAGGTGAGGGTGCAGTTTGTGGCAAATAACGTCCTGCTCCATATAACATGCCACAGCTTGTAAGTTCATGAGGCAGCAGCAGGTTCTTTGAAATGGTAATGATATCGTTTGAAAGTCCTGCTCTGTGGAGCCTGCACATCATCAGGCTCTTGTGGGGGTGGGGGTGGGCGAGAGGAGAGGAGGGGGGGGTAAAGGGGTGGGAGGAGAGTCTCTGCTTGTTAAAGCAGCAGATCTGAAAGAAAAGACAAAGTCCAGCCTCATTTCTGTAGCTGTGGTCTTGTCTGACTTTCATAAAAAAAAAAAAAACACCACACTGCATTGTTAACTCACACCAATCAGCCATCAGCCAACATCAAAACCACTTACCTACTATTGTGTAGGTCCCTCTCGGGCCACCTAAACAGCGGGCCACCTGACACATCAATGCATGGACTCCAAAATACCTCTAGTATCTGGCACCAAGACATTAGCAGCAGATACCTTAAGTTCTGTAAATTGCGAGGTTCAGACATGTTTTTCCAGCACATCCCACAGATTGTTGACCAGACTGAGTTCTGGGGAATTTGGAAGCCAAGGCAACACCTTGAACTCTTTGTCATGTTCCTCAAACCACAGCTGAACAATTTTTGCAGTGTGGAATGGTGTATTACCCTATTGAAATAGTCCACTGCCATCAGGAAATACCGTTGCCATGGAGGGGTGTACTTGTTCTGCAACATGTTTAGGTAGGTGGAATGTGTTCAAAGTAACATCCACGTGAATGCCAGGGCCCAAGGTTTCCTAGCAGAACATCACTCAGAGCATCGCACTGCCTCTGCCAGTTTGCCTTCTTTGAATAGTGTGTGGTGCCATCTCTTTCCCAGATAAACGCTGCACACGCACCTAGCAGTACATGATCTAAAAGAAAATGTGATACATCAAACCAGGTCACCTTCAGGAGCTCCATGGTTCAGTTCTGATACTCACATGCCCAAATAT